>NW_021820699.1:247130-293972 GCF_901001135.1 Rhinatrema bivittatum
ATCCTGGGCCATCTTCCCATACATGACAAGTTCGGGTTACAAAGGGGGGTGGAGCCAATAGGGCCCATCCGTCTCAAACCCGTGAAGAAACCATCGGACTGTTTGGGAAATTAGGGCCCCCTGAGAACTCAAATTGCTAATTTTTCTTGTTTCTGTTTCTTTCAGCTCCACAGTTGCGTTGTGATGGTGTGATACTTTTCATAGAGAATGATAAGTATCAAAGGGGGGAATGAAGGGGTCTGAACGCTTCAACCTGACAAAGGACTTCATGTACCAGAATTCCCTGCTTCATGACGGGTTTACTTACAGTCTGCAATACAGCTGTAATTAGGACATTGAGAAACTCCCTGTCAGCACATTGCACATTTCCATTTTTTTGGCTTCGCTGTTCTTATTCTCTGATAAGCTTTCACTGCTGTAACCTAGAATAGAACAATGGATGTATTATGTGATGGGCTGTATTACTGCAGACTCGCGAATTCCTTTCCAGAACTGCAAGTCCCAGCAGCCTCTCCTGCAGAACATGGGAGAAGTTTCACGAAAGTTCCAGGGTGTCTAGGGAGGGGGTCAGTAGCCCCTTCAGCCGGAATATGCTTGCTCAGCAATGCTTAGAACGCATGTGTAAAAGATAAGAACTGTAAAGTGCATAAGAGTCTGCTCCTGGAGGGGAGGGGCATGCAGTTGTACTGAGCCTTTGTCTTAGCTGCATCTTGCTGGCAATAAAAGTCTATCTTTACGGATCAGTTGTCTGGACCTCCTTACTGACTAAAAAGAGACGGTTACATCCTGGCTTTTTTTTTCTCTGCACTCACCCCCCCTTCCCTTTTGTTGTTTTCTTCTCTCTCCCTAGGAGGTGCTGCTCTCTGTCCTCCGGGAGGTCCTCCCCTACCTGCCCCACTGCCCCCAGGAGGTAAGGAGGGGAGCGGGTTAGGGGACCTCTCTCCCCCTCCTCTCTTACATCCCCCTTCTTTTGTTTTTCTTCTCTGTGCTCCCCCTTGTTTGTCATTTTGTGTCCCTCCCTCACCCTTTGCCGGTCCTGTGTGTGTTGCTTTTTGCCCTTCCCCCGCCCAGGACCTTCCTAATGACTCATTAACTCCGGCTGTCTCTGCTCCCCTTCCCCTCCCCCTTCCCTGCCTTCCTTTCTCTTCCCTGCACTCCCCGTGGTTTGTTTATAATTTTCTGTCCCCCCTCCCTTAGCCCTGTGATTGTTGGGTTTTTGCCCTCCCCGGTCCCCCGCTGCCTTCCTAAGGGCTCATTAGCCCCGGCTGTCCCTGCTCCCCTCCCCCTCGCAGACTCTTCCCTTCCTTTCTCTTCCCTGCACTCCCCGTGGTTTGTTTATCATTCTCTGTCCCCCTCCCCCTCCCCCAGCCCTGTGATTGTTGGGTTTTTGCCCTTCCCCCGTCCCCTGCTGCCTTGCTAAGGGCTCATTAGCCCCGGCTGTCGCTGTCCCCCTCCCCCTCTCTCTCTCCCCCCTTCCTTTGTTCTTTCACTTTCCTTTGCCTTTCTTGGTTTTTCCCCCTTCCTCGGAGTTTGTTCTGCCCGAGGTTTTCATTTCTTCCTCCTCCTTCTCGGTTCCTTGGGAAACCCCCAGGACTGCGGTGTAAAGTCCTTGGGACCTCTGCTCTCATTTACGTCCCTGGGACAGACTACCCCCCCCCCCCCCCCCGGGACTGCGCATTTAAAGTCCTTGGGGGGAGCTTGCACCCCCCTCCCCTCCTTGTTCTAGCCCGGGACCTTTGACCTCTACCCAGAGCTGCCCCTGTCCGGGCCTGTTTTCTCTGCCCCCCCCCCCCCCCCCCGGGACTGCAGGTTTCCTCCCTGAGCTGAGCTCTTTCTTTGTCCCTCCCCCAGGGATAGTCTGGTTCTTACACCCTCCCCCTCTGTATTTCTTGGGTTCTTTCTTCTCTTGCTCCCCTTTTTGTTTCTCGGCAATGGCGCCGCCGTGGTGAGGGACCCTGCCCCCGCCCCCTCTCTTTTCAAAGGGGAGGTGGCGCGCGTGCCCCTGATTTTATCACCTTCCAGGCCGCCCCACCCCCGCCCAACCCCTTTTCAGGGATCTCGGCCCCACCCACTCGTTCCTCCGTGGCGAAGGCCACCGTCGCGAAACTCCCCGGGGAAGAGGGCGAGGAAGTCCAAGCGCCTCGCCCCCTCCCTTCTTCCGGTGGCCCCGTCTTCTCCCTTTCCCCTTTAACTTCCCCCCCCCTATAGGGGCTCTCATCGGGGAGAGTGGGGTCATCTTGGCCTTCCCTCCCTGGGCGCAGGACGATCCCTCCTCGCTGCGGAGCTCTCCCTCCTCTGCCGCAGAGGGAGGAGAGCACCACCTCGCGTGGGACCAGAGCTGCAGCCGCGCACGCCGCGTCCGCCTCCCCTCCTGTGGCACCCCCCCCCCCCCCCCCCCGTCCTACGGCTGTTTCCACCGGCGGCTCCTCCGCCACGGCCATCGTCATGACAACCTCTGGGGGCCCCGCGACGCCTCCACCCGCCACCCCCCCCCCCCCCCCCCCCCCCCCCCCCGTCCCGCGGCAGCACAGGTTGTGCCACCGCCGCCGCTCGGGGAGCGAGGGGCCCGTCCCGTCGTTGGACCCCTGTTCCTCGGGGGCGGGGGCTCCTGCGGCCTCACACCCTGCGGCACGGCCTGCGCTGCCACCTGCTGGCCACCCCCCCCCCCCCCCCTCTGTTTTTCAGCCGCCCTGGCCAAGCTGCTCAGGCCCACGGAGGTCGTGGGGGCAGTGGGGAGGATGCACGGGAAGGCCCGTGCTATTCGTCGGGTCCCTCGCCTCGGTGCGCGAGGCCGTGGTGGAGGGCCCGGTCGTAGAGGGGGTGTTGCACGCGGTGGAGCCCATCATGGGGCAAAGGGGGCGGGTCGTCTTCTCGAACGTCCCGCCCCCCCCCCACATCCCGGTCGCCCTCCTCGAGCTCCGTTTCGGTGGCCCGGGGGAGCTTCCCCTCTCCGATTACAGCGATTCCCGCAGGCCCCCCGGGAGCGGGAGCTGTGGCAGGTGTCCTCCTCCCGCCGGCAGGCGCGGATACGTTTCCCCCCAAGGGCATCCACCCGGGGTGGGACCACGGCGCCCGCGTCTGCCCCACCCCCGCACCAGCGAGGCTCCACCGCTGCCACCACCTCCGCACCCCCCTCAGCCGCCGCCGCTGCTGCTCTCCCCGTCTGGGGTGCTCCGTGACCTGACGGGCCCGACCCCCCCCCCCAGGCCCTTCTCCCCTCCTGCATAACCGCGCTCTCGGTTTGGTGGGGCCGGAGAAAGACACCGGCCTGCGACGGCTTCCTGGTGGGTGCCCGGGTGACCAGGGTCGGGGACCTGCTAGAGGCCCCGGCCCCGCGTCGTCGAGCACCTCCTGCGGAAGGAGCCCCGATGCTCTCCGGCTTCTAGCACGAGCTGTGAGCGAGGGGGGAGGGGGGGGGCCCGTGGCAGCCCGGGGACCCTGCCCGACCGCGCCCCCCCCCCCCGGCGCTGATCATAGGGCCCAGGTTTGCCGACGAGTCCGGGGCCCCCTCGCGGAGCTGACGTTCCTCCTTGCGCCCACAGTCTTAGCCGACTGCGGGAACTGCCCGAAGTGGACGTCCGGACCGTGTCCCGGAGGGTCCTGGCCCGGCTGCTCATGCAGCGCCTCGCCCTCACTCCGAGGTCGGGAGGTGTTGGGGCCGAGGGGCGGGGAACGGGAGTGGCCCCCGCTGGGGATCGTTCTATGCTGGGATGATCCCCCGGCTACGAGGGTGACCGCTCCTGGAGGTTGGCGCAGGGGGGCCGTGACCTCCGGCCGGTTCAGTGCGTGGGTTTTCCGGGAGGACCCCTCCTGTCCCGTTCGGCTGCGGGCAGGAGGAGGATGTTTTCCACCTGGGGCGTCGGTGCCCAGGCTTTACCCCCTTCCTATCCTTTCTGAAGGGTTTGTTTTGGTTGAATTTCTCCCCGCACCTCCTCATTTACGGGCGGGCGCCCCGGAGGAGACCCCTGCGCCGGAGGGACGACCTGGTCAGTTATCTCCTGTCCGCCGCCAGATCCTCAGTCTGGCGGTCGCGACAGGAGGTGTTGGCTCGAGTGCGAGGTCCTCTTCCGCGCGACGGTGCGCGCCCGGCTCCAGGCAGAGCACTTCTGCGCGCCGTCCACCGGACGGAGGAGTTTATCCGCCGGGGGGGCACTGGACGGAGTGCTCTGCTCCCCTCCCTCCCCTTTTTGAGTGAATCCCTTTGATTTGAGTTTTGTGTTGTGGTTCTCTTATTTTTTGTGCCCGTTTTGGGTGTCCCTCCCCTCACCCCTCGCTAAGGAACACAGCGACGGGGGTGAGGGGGTCCCCTTCCCTTGGTCTGCGGCCCCCCTTCCCTGCCCCCTATCCCCGAGGTTGTCTGCTCCCCCCCCCCCCTCCTTTCCCTGCAGGTGGGATGGACCCTGCTGTGCGTTCGGCGTGTGAGCTGGCTCGGAGCACGCGCCCTCCCTCCCCTCACCCCTCGCTAAGGAACACAGCGACGGGGGTGAGGGGGTCCCCTTCCCTTCCCTTGGTCTGCGGCCCCCCTTCCCTGCCCCCTACCCCGAGGTTGTCTGCTCCCCCCCTGCTCCTTTCCCTGCAGGTGGGATGGCCCCTGCTGTGCGGTCGGCGTGTGAGCTGGCTCGGAGCACGCGCCTTCCCTCCCCGTCACCGAGGGCCGGGTCGCTGGGGGAGAGCGAGGGGAGCAGGCACTTGGTACTGTGGCCTGTGCGATGCTGCAATGTGGCTCACAGGAGGTTAGAGGGGGGTCTTGTTGGGCCACCACTGCCATCTCGTGGCCTTTTCCGTAAGACTTCCCTTCCCTCCCCTTATGCTTTTTCTGCTCTTAGTCTCTGGCTCCCTCTCTAGGGGGCGCTGGAGGGATGGGTTTTTCCCTTATTGTTTATCTTTTCTCCCATTTCTTTAAGGGGCGGGGTGGCCTTTGGCCACTCCCACCTCCCTCCCCAGTCTTAAATAGGCCCCCCCTCCCTTCCCACCCCCATACACACACACAAGGGCTGCAGCACTCCCCCTCCCCTCCCTCTTTTCTCTTTCCAGGTGCTGCTCCCTCTCCCTGCCCCTCTGCTGCAAAAGCAGAGGCTGCAGGCCCTGCAGGTGAGCGAGCTGACAAAGCCCAGGAGGTAAAGGTGGAACAAGGGAGCTTCCCTCCTTCTCCCCCATCCACTAATTTTGATACTTCCTCCCCCCACCCTGTGTTTTCTAATTCCCTGTGTTTTCTAATTCCCTGTGTTTTCTAATTTCCTGTGTTCTTCCTGCCCAGTTTGCCTTGGGCTGATTTCCTGGAGTTAAAGTTTTTGCTTTCCCTTTATTTTTTTTCCTCTGCTTTGTGTCTTTGATTTGCTTCTGTCCCCCCCCCCCCCCCCCCAGTCTAACTTTCAGTCTGTAATCCCCTTGCTCCCACCCTCCTGCAGTACATTTACTGGATGGGTCGTCGTCAATACATGGCCAAAACATTGGCCATGTATTGACTTTACCTGGTGCGTTCCGCGAGGCTCCTTTCATAGCCACCAGCAGAGGGCGCAGTATCGGAGATTGCTTGCTACATTCTTCTCCCCTCTGTGAGGGAGCTCACAGTCAGTGTGGCCTGCATTGACTTTACCTGGCGCGTTCGGTGAGGCTCCTTTCATAGCCACCAGCAGGGGGCGCAGTATCGGAGATTGCTTGCTACATTCTTCTCCCCTCTGTGAGGGAGCTCACAGTCAGTGTGGCCTGCATTGACTTTACCTGGCGCGTACGGTGAGGCTCCTTTCATAGCCACCAGCAGGGGGCGCAGTATCGGAGATTGCTTGCTACATTCTTCTCCCCTCTGTGAGGGAGCTCACAGTCAGTGTGGCCTGCATTGACTTTACCTGGCGCGTTCGGTGAGGCTCCTTTCATAGCCACCAGCAGGGGGCGCAGTATCGGAGATTGCTTGCTACATTCTTCTCCCCTTTGTGAGGGAGCTCACAGTCAGTGTGGCCTGCATTGACTTTACCTGGCGCGTTCGGTGAGGCTCCTTTCATAGCCACCAGCAGGGGGCGCAGTATCGGAGATTGCTTGCTACATTCTTCTCCCCTCTGTGAGGGAGCTCACAGTCAGTGTGGCCTGCATTGACTTTACCTGGCGTGTTCGGTGAGGCTCCTTTCATAGCCACCAGCAGGGGGCGCAGTATCGGAGATTGCTTGCTACATTCTTCTCCCCTCTGTGAGGGAGCTCACAGTCAGTGTGGCCGCTGCTCTGTTTGTGAGGACACGATTTGAAGGGACGACTTGGGACACATCCAGTCACAGGACGTATGGTTCATAGGAAAAAGAACACTTAATTGTTTAACGTCTGCAGTGATTTGTGTGATATCTTGTCCATGTCCGAGAAGTGGACGTGGGCCTCCAGAGTAGAACGGTGAAGTTGAGAATCGTGGAACATGGATCCCGGTTAAACACCTCTCATCCTTCTGCTCCCATCGTGGCACATTTGAGCAGTTGAGATGGGACGGTGATAGAAAATATGAGAACGGCATCGGGTGATTTGACAGCGAGGTTGAACGTTCCTGAGCAATTTTGGATACACAAGTTAAGAACAGAACAACCTGCTGGGTTAAATGAGCGAGTTGATTGGATGTCCCTAGCATGAGGGATTCTGATTGGTTCTTCCTGGAAACTTGGCTGCGTTTAAAACTCAGTGATGCAGAACTGGGCGTGAGATCGCCATTAGGGTGCTGGCGAGTGAGCACCCACATGATTCCCGAGTGAATCTTACTCCAGCATCTAAGGGAAACGTCTTGGCAATGATAGGACAACCCTTGAAAAGGAACTGCATTCGAAACTTGTACAAGTCGAGTGAACAAACGAATGAACTGATTTTAAAGAGAGGCCACGATCCAACAGCTAAGTAAGTATCAGCGGTGGCGATCGTTTGTAACAAAGGAAGCTGTGTTTGGCTCTCTATAAGCACTAAAAAATGTTTATTTAAAGGACACTAATAAATGTTTACATTTCTAAGCACTTGGCACACAATATAAAAAAAATAGGAGGAGGGTTGGTGTGTTGGTTAAAATTAAGAGCGGCATAGCCTGGATGGTTATTGCTTTCATTATATGAAACCACCACCTTCACCCTTCAAAACTGGTTGTGGTGAAATGTAATTAATATTGCAACGCTGGGGTTCTGACATTTTTCAAATGGATGCATTCATAATTGAAGCCACACTTTATGATGGTTTAGGAGTTTGGTTTGTTATCTTGACATTAAGCATCCCATTACATAGCCGTAAGGAGCCTATTAGAATAAATGTAACTAAGCGTGTTTGTTTGTTTATTTATTTAAAACTTTTATATACCGACGTTCAAATGGATATCACATCGGTTTACATAATAACAGGGGTAACAATTAACATCAGTAGGAGGAAAATAATAGTTACATCTAACAAGGGAAATTCAAAAGGAACGGGATGTCGAAGAAGAGAAGCAGAGTTTAGTGAGGAATAGAGTTAACTTTAAAAGAGAAGGAAAGAAAGGTTTAGTATGTTTAGTATGTAAAAGCAAAAAAGTTCCTCTTAAGACTGGGACTCCTCAATAAATATTGTCACTTCTCAATAAATAGTGGTATAACTCATAATTTAATATTTTGTTTACTTTTTAGGTTACACACTTCACTATTCAAGGATCACCCACTGTGACACGTATGATTTCACATTGTATGTAGTAAATTCAATATTTTTTCAGGTCATTTTGCAATATATGTAAAAATATTCTCAAATTTTAACTGATTTAACTTTGAATGTATTATCTCGATAGGTTTCCAATTCTGAACAAGAACACCAATAGGCACTCAATATATATTACGTATACAGGTAAAAAGTATTCATTTAAAAATACACATTCTAATTTAGATATTTTTTTACAAATAATTGTAAACAGTTTTGTTCAAATTCATTTGTTATAACGATATATAAAAAGTTTTAAATATTGGTTACATGTGCCAAACTCTCCACCAAGTATGTATTTTCTAATCTTTACATAGATTATGTGCTGCTGATGTCTGTATCTGAATTATTTTTTTTTTTGCTTTATTTATTATTTTTGTGGGTGTTATTATGTTATAACATATGTTTGTTATATCTTATGTTATCTCAATGGATTGTTCACATTTTGTAGCCCCTGAAGCAGCTCCCTGTAAGGGAGCGAAACCTGGCCAGACTTGAGCAATTACTGAGAAACTTATCTGCATTACAATGAAGCATTTTAAGGACTCTTGGATCTATCCTCTTTGTTACCTTCAGAGTTGATCGCCTTTCCTTGTTCTTCTCACAATGCCCAATAGCCCCTGAAACTTCAGTGTTTAAGTCCAAAATTTGAGTCGGATGCCTCCAGAAGTAGTTGACCCCACATGAAGGGGTCTGAATCTGATTTTTAAATGATTTATTGGCTCTAGAACAAGCGATCGAACCATGTTACAACCTCACTAAAGCAGAATTTTTGGTGTTGTGTTGCGTTCCCTGTCCTCGGTGCTAAGCTAGTGATCAAGCCGGCAGACAAAGGGGAGCCACTGTGGTACCAAACAGAGTCCAGTATTTGGAGGAGGTACACTTGCAATTGGTTGGTTGAATTATTAAATATGAGATGGTGATCCCCACCCCTATGCTACAAGAACTGTGTTTTGATCGACCAAACTAGTTGTAAAAGTGGTTTCCCTGTATGTACCCGGATCAGTCCAGACGTGGGTTGAGCCTCCTTTCCAGCAGGTGGAGACAGACCAAAACTGTGAGGGTGTCCTGTATCAGGACAGAGCCTACCCTGCAGCCCTTCAGTATTTGTCTGTCTCCAGCAGATGGATCGGCTCACCCTGCGGTCTCCTGATCTAGGCTAGTCAGCCTTCTTTTTTTTTCTTCTTGGATCAAGCAAGTACTTATTCCTTAGGGACTTTTGGTCAGATTTTTTTCTTAAAAAAAAGTTGAGTCTGTGCAGGAGATGGTCCTGTCTCCTGGCTCTTGCCGGACTCAGGGGGGCTTCGCCCCTTGTGCTGAGCACAGCCTGAGTCTGTGACTGCTTCCAGGTGTGGGGACCGAGGCTGCTGGTCCAGTCGTTCATCCCCCCCACCCCCCGGCTGCCTAGGGAGCTTAGTGCTCCATTGTTGTGCTCGGTTTGACTTTTAAAAAAATAATAAAATAAGACTTAATTTCTTTTTACCTGGGATTCGAACCGGCAGCCAGACAGGAGCGCGTGCAGGCTTCACTCCCCTGCCTCTGCTCCTGCCAGCAGGGCTGCCAGTCATTTCTGTTTTTAACTTTTTTTTTTTTCTTCAGAGCGCGGCTCCTCTTTGCGGATGCCGCGGCCAGCAGCCTGCCTAGCGTGAGGGGAGCCCTTGTGCATAGAGCGCGAGGGGCTCTGCTCGGCCTGCCTGCCGGGTGAGGAAGGCCCCTCCTCGGCAGGGCAGGCAAATTTAGCCCAGGGACAGAACCCCCAGTGCATGGCCAGGCCGTTCCCGGGTCGACATAGTCTGTGAATGGTGGCCATTTTGGGATTATCTGTAGCTCCTGATTTAGAGCTGCCTGGGGCTGGGGAGCCAGAATTTTGCGATTCTGCGCCCCACGCTGTTACCTGTTTGCCCTGCTGCAGAACCTCCGGGGTCTGTGCGGGTGGTTCCGGGGGTGGCCCGGATCCCGATCCCACTTCAGATTTAGCAAGTGCCCTCCCACACCGGGAGGGGGACGATCCTAGGGTTGTCCGCATGTTTCAGCGGGAGGAGTTGGAGCCCCTCATCCCCTTTGTCCTCCAGGAATTGGGGCTGGAGGGGCCCCCTGCAGATACCCTTACGGCCTCCTTGCCCAAGAATATGTACCCGGTCCTGGCGGGACTCAGAGCTCCGGCAAGCGCTTTTCCCTTTCATCCCATGCACAAGTTGCTGCTCTTGCGTGAATGGGAGGCTCCCGAAGCGGGACTCCGGGTGGGGCGGGCTATGGATAAGCTCTACCCCCTCCCGGAGGAATGCTTAGACATGAGGAAGATCCCCACCGTGGACTCCTCGGTCTCTGCGGTCACCAAGCACACCACTATCCCTGTGGTGGGATCGGCTCTGAAGGACAGACAGGACCGTAAGCTCGAGGCCCATCTGAAACGTATATTTGAATTCCTGGCTCTGGGGGTCCGAGCGACTATCTGCAGCAGTCTCATGCAGCGGGCAGGTCTCAGGTGGGTTCAACAATTACTCAGCACCCAGGACCCTCCCGTCTGCAGAGGCTGAGCAGGCTGAACGTCTGGAAGCAGTCATCGTTTATGGGGCTGATGTGCTTTACGACCTACTCCGCGTCCAGGCGAAGGCGATGGTCTTGGCGGTATCCGCTAAATGGCTCTCTGGCTGTGCAATTGGTTGGCCGACCTATCCTCCAAGGCACGGCTAGGCACGTTGCCTTTCAAAGGTAAGTTGCTTTTTGGGGAGGACCTTGAGAAGCTTATTGACTCCTTGGGGGGGAAAATAAGGTTCATAAGCTTCCGGAGGACAGTCCGAAACAATTTCACTCCTTTCCACCCTCCTGTCCTCTCTTCCAGGGACAGAGTCGGTATACACCCCATGGACAAGGTGACTCCTCCAGGGGCTTTTCTTCTCTGTCTCTGTCTTGGTCGCAGCCCTTTCGTGGGCGTTGCTCCTTTCGCGAGGGCCAGTCTCAGCGCCCCACCCCAAAGCCTGCCACACAACGAAGTTCAGTCGACCCATTCCTCAGTCCCTTTTCTGGGCGGTCACCTCTCCCTGTTCTTCGAGGAATGGGTCAAAATTACGTTGGAGCAGTGGGTCCTCAACATTGTCCGAGACTGTTACGCTTTCGAATTTGTTCGTGAACTACTGGATCTCTTCGTATTCTCCCCATGCGGTTGTCTCAAGCAGGAAGTGGTAGAGCAAACCCTTGCCAGAGCTTGGCACAGGCCAGTATTCTATTTACTTCATGGTTCCCAAGAAGGACGGGCTTTTCGGCCAATCTTAGACCTCAACAGGGTCAACCGGGCCCTTAAGATCCCACATTTTCACATGGAAGCCTTGCGAGCGGTCATCGCGGCAGTTCACCCTGGAGAGTTCCTCACCTCGTTCGATTTGACAGAGGCGTACTTCCATATTCCGATTCACCGCAATTACCAGAAGTATCTTTGCTTCCACATCCTCAAATAGGGATTTCCAGTTTCGGATGCTGCCTTTCGGCCTCGCGACCGCACCATGCACCTTCACCAAGGTCATGGTGGTGGTGGCGGCGACCCTTCACCAGGAAGGAGTCTGTCCACCCCTATCTGGACGACTGGCTTGTAAGGGCCAAGTTGGAGGCTCTTTGCAGACAGGCGGTGGATCTGGTATTAACTCTCCTTTCGTCTCTCGGTTGGATAGTGAAATTTTCCAAGAGCAAGCTTCAGCCCTCCCAGGTGTTAGAGTTCCTGGGAGCCCACTTCAACACTCGAGTAGGCAAGGTATTCTTGCCTCGTGTGCGGGCCGTCAAGTTGATGGACCAGGTTCGGAATCTGCTCTCACTACCTCTTCCAAAGGCCTGGGACTACCTGCAGGTCTTAGGTTCCATGGCTTCCACCATCGACCTAGTTCCCTGGGCTTTTGCTCTCATGCGACTGTTACAGAAAGCTTTGCTATCCCATTGGCAGCCGGTATCAGAACAGTTTCACATAGTCCTCCCTCTTTTGGGCTCTACCATCGCCGCCTTGCAGTGGTGGCTTTCGCTTCCTCATCTTCTCCGGGGAATGCCCCTCCAGTCTCCACAGTGGATGATAGTAACAACGGACACTAGTCTCTCTGGCTGGGGTGCGGTCTGCCTGTCCCAGTTCACTCAGGGGATCTGAGCGCCGGTTCAGACTCGCTGGCACATTAATCGGAGGCCCGGGCAGTGCATCTGGCTCTGCAGGAGTTTCTGCCCCTGATACGCGGCAAAGTGGTGAGGGTTCTTTCTGACAACTCCACCACCGTGGCTTACATCCCCCGTCAGGGGGGCACTCGCTGTCGCCTGGTGGCCTTAGAAGCCAGCCATCTCTTCGTCTGGGAGGAACGGCATCTGAATTGCCTGGCGGCCTCAAACATCGCGGGCAAGGAGAACGTTCAGGCCGATTTTCTTAGTCGTCAATCGCTCTATCCGGGAGAGTGGGAACTCTCGTAAGAAGCCATGGATCTGATTGTCAACAGGTGGGGTCCCCTTACCTGGACCTCATGGCGACCTTGCGCAATGCCAAGGCCAATCGGTTCTTCAGCCGCTGGACGGAGCATGGCTCGGAGGGCATGGATGTTCTGGCTCTCCCTTGGCCCACGGACGTCCTTCTGTATGTGTTCCCGCTGCCACCCCCCCCCCCCCCCTTGGCCTCTGGTGGGAAAAGTTCTCAGGAGAATAGAACTACACTGAGGGCCTGTGGTTCTGGTAGCTCCCGAATGGCCTCGCAGACCATGGTTTGCGGATCTCGTCAACTTGGCGACGGACGGACCCCTCCGGCTAGGCCATCTTCCTTGTCTACTTCGGCAGGGGCCTGTATTTTTCGACCAGGCTGATCGTTTTTGTCTAGCGGCCTGGCTTTTGAACGGCGACACCTGAGGTGTAAAGGCTACAAGGAGGAGGTTATCTCCACTTTTCTGCGAGCCTGGAAGCAGTAGACTTCTCTAGCTTACATGCGTGTTTGGAAGGTCTTTGAGACTGTTTGTTTGTTTGTGAAGAATCGGGTGTCTCAGCATGCTCCGCCCCGCTCTCGTTGGTTCTTTCTTTTCTACAGAAGGGTCTCAAAGGGCCTTTCCTTCAGTTCCCTGCGCATGCAAGTTTCCGCGCTCGGCTCTTTCCTTGGATGGGTCGAGGGTCATCCCCTAGCTGACCACCCATACGTGGTTCGGTTCCTGAAGGGAGTCAAACACCTCCGCCCGCTCGCATTACTTTCCCGACATGGAGTCTTAATCTGGTCCTCCGGGTCCTCTGTGCTGCCCCGTTCGAACCTCTCCGTCGGGCTACGGTAAAGGACCTCACGCTCAAGACAGTTTTTTTTTTTCTTGTTTCTATCTCCTCCGCTCGGCTGGTTTCAGAGATCCAAGGATTGTCCTGTCGGGAACCTTTTTTGCGTTTCTCCGAATCAAGTGTTTCCCTCAAGACTGTGCCTTCCTTCTTGCCGAAGGTTGTCTCCACCTTCCATGTCAATCAGTCGGTGGAGTTTCCAGCGTTCTCCCCAGAGGAGATTGCAGGTACCGCTGGAGGCGAACTTCGTAAACTGGATGTCAAGCGAATTCTACTCCGGTATCTCCAGGTCACCAATGACTTTTGGGTCTGACCACCTTTTTGTCCTCTGGAGTGGTCCCAATCGGGGCAAACCAGCTTTTAAGACCACTATTGCACGGTGGTTGGAGGCCATTTCCTCGGCCTATCTTTGCCATGGTTGGGCAGTTCCGGAGGGCCTAAAGGCTCATTCGCTGCGTTCTCAAGCTACTTCCTGGGCGGAGAGCCAATCGGTCTCTCCGCAAGAGATTTGCAGGGCAGTCACATGGATGTCCCTTCATACTTTTGCTCGACACTACCTTCTGGATGTGCAAGCACCGGTTTTTGGTTCTTTTGGGCGGGAAGTGCTTCAAGCGGGACTGTCTCTGTCCCACCCGGGATAGGGAAGCTCTGGTACATCCCATCGTCTGGACTGATCTGGGTACGTACAGGGAAAGGAAAATTAGTTCTTACCTGTTAATTTTCGTTCCTGTAGTACCACGGATCAGTCCAGAAGCCCTTCCCTGTTTGTCTTTCTTTTCTGTCCTCTCAAAGCTTGTTGTTGCAGATTCGCAGACCTTGATACTTCATTCTTTGCAAGAACACTGAGCGATTACACCGGAAGCCTTGGTTGTTTTTGATTACCAAGTATATGCAGGAGCTGTAAGTCATACCGTGTTTCTTACATTGTTCTACAGTTGCTCCATTGAGCTTTATGGTTACTTGCTTGATCCTATTCTGGTTTTGTTGTTTTCTGCTTTGACAATGGTTATACTGAAGGGTTACAGGATAGGCTCTGTCCTGATGTAGGACACCCTTTCAGTTTTGGTCTGTCTCCACCTGCTGGACAGGAGGCTCAACCCACGGTCTGGACTGATCCGTGGTACTACAGGAACGAAAATTAACAGGTAAGAACTAATTTTCCGCTATAAACCCTTTTAAATAAATACGTATTGCACGGGACGTTGATAGAGGTTGTGCTATAGGGTTTCTTACTCAGAAGGAAGCCAATATTTTAGTGGCTGAATATCCAAGAATTCCAACAATATATATGGTCCCTAAAATTCATAACAGTATGGATAAGCCACCTGGAGCACCGGTAGTTGCACCTATTGGATTTTTATTGGAACCATTGTCAATTTATGTGGATCATTTTTTTGAAGTCTATGAACCCATTCGTAGTTATCTTAGGGATACAAAGCAAGCACATGCTTAGGATATTGGAATCTATTATGGGAGTACAAAGCATGTATCTGGTAACATTGGATATCGGATCACTCTACACTAGAATTCCACAATATGAGGCATTGCAAGTGATTCATGATACCCTTGAGGACCGCATAGCATTCCAATGAAATTTTATAAGTACAATGATAGAAATAGCATTACATGAAAATGTTTAGTTTGGGACTTTTTTTTTTTTTTTTTTAGAAACAAGTACATGGCACAGACATGATCCCTGATCTGGCCAACCTCCTATAATGACCAGATTTGAAGAGCATGTTATAAATACAGCGCCAGTATTTGAACACCTACATCTATGGGCTCGGTACATAGATGACATTTTTTTTTTTCTTATGGCGATCAGGTGAAGCTATTTTGTGGAACTTTGTCGAATGGCTAAACTCCCAAGATAGAAATTTGAGTTTCATGATGACCTACTTGGACATTACCATCACATAGGAAGGAACAGCGCATAACATGAGTATTTTTAGAAAACTGAGTGATAGGAATACCTTGCTTCACTTTAGTAGCTTTCATCCTTAAGCTGAGAAGCAATTTACTGCTGGGTCAATTTTTGAGACTCCATATAACTTGCTTAAAGAATGAGTTTTAAATCTGGCCAGATTTTTATTCTGAAGGCTGCTGACCAAGGTTATCTGATTAACATCCTTAAATGAGCTAAGCATGCAGAAAGAGAAAATGGTTGTTAGTGGATAATCCCACTACCCATTAAGATGACCATTTAGTATTCGAAGTCTGCAGCAATCGACTCTTTGATTTTCAAGTATTGGCCAATTTTACAGATATATTCCATTTTTTCAGGAGACACCATTAATAGCTTATACACGAGGAAAGAGTATATGTGATTACATCATGAATGCCAGTACTGGAACCTGGAAAGGAGGACACTTAGGGGAAACTTTAGATGTGTGGCTGCCGTTCCATGTGCCAACAGGCAATCACAGGTACAGATTGACAGTGAGGATACATGAAGATATGAGGCTAAAGACTATTCAAACTGGCAAACATCCAGCAATGTATATAGGAGGACGTAAAGTGGAGGGTAATTCAGTGGTTTCACAAAAGCCTGCATGCGAAGCGAATGTAGTGACACTTTTAAACCATAGGGAGATTTATTGGATTTTTCATCTCAACTCTGCATACTCCAGAGAGCTTAATATTGAGATACATTGTCATTCTCTCATTTGACTGGTGATCGGTTCATTTATTATAATGGAGTATTAAGCAATACTGACACTTCATTGATATATGGTTCATTAAAAAAGGAAATCAGGGAGGGTTAGGCCGGTATTTCCTGTTACGTGCCGGGAATGTAACAGGAAATGTCTGAGGAGTGTTTTTCTCAGGTAACTTTACATTTATCTATAATTTGCTGATCAATAATATAGTCTTGTCTGTAGATGTCATTTGGTGATCGTAGCCTGAAGAAAGACGAACAAGTCCAAAACAGTGTCCCTGCGTCGGGTCATAGTCGGGCATTTTGGAAATGTCAGAAGGTTTTTGGGACAGGATTATGTTTATCTGCATTCAATGAAGTTCATAATTTGAATACACTTAAGACATTCTTGATTTTTATTTTACTTGCAACAAATTTTTTTTTTATTGAAATTAGCATTAACACCTAAGATTAAATCTAAGGCAGAGAACAAAATGATGTGAAGCAGCTGCCTAAGGCGTCGGACAGAAGAGGCCCCCTTAGTCTCACATTGGTTAGAAGCTCTGCTTGCTATTCATGATTTACGGTTTTGTTTTTGTTTGTGTTTTTTATTATTGTTAAGCTTCTCCCACATACCAGAGGAGGGGATATGGCAACCATTCTGTTGGAAAGGGACTAGTGATGGATTTTCCTATTGAACTCTTCATGGCCGGCCATTTATTGGCATATTTGAGGTATTGTAGAGTTTGCATGCTATCTCACACTTGTTTGCCCTTTTCCAATATTAGTAAAATTTGTATATTTCACAATGTTTGGTATTACCATTATTCTTCATGTCACATTGTATCATTCCAGTCCACCAATTGGTTCCCTCAATCCTACCCCTCATTGGGGTTTTGGCACATTTCTGAAATGCATGGCTGTCTACAGACTTGTTCAAGACCCTGCATACATCACAGATGAGCGTTCTGACAGAAGCAGGTATGTGGTTCCTGGAGAGTACAGAGCTTTACATTTAAAATCAAAAGAATTCTTATACGTTTGTGTTTTATTTTCTATGGTGCAGAACTCCGCTGCCAGGATGCGGACCAACACCAGCAAAGGAGATCATATTACCCCCCCATACTTCCGAATCTTCATTGGCTCCCCATTTAAATTCAGAATTCTCCACAAAGTCCTCAGGATGATTCATAAATCTTTGCACAATCAAACCCCCTCCCCCTCGACTTAAATATCCCTCTTCGACTCCACACATCCTATAGGACCTATAAGATCAGCCTACAAAGGCAATCTCTACGCCCCCCCAGCCAAAACCTCATTAAGGAAGCGCGCCCTATCCAGAGCAGGTCCACCGCAATGGAACGATCTCCCCCCCCCCTGATCTTCATCTGGAACCCTGCCCGTTAACCTTCAAAAAAAGCTTAAAACGTGGCTCTTCAGGCAAGCATTTCCCTAAAGAATGAACTCTCTCATACACGGGACTTGACAGGACGCTTATCCTTACCCCTGATAAGACAGGACGCCTATCCTATCCCCCTAAGTTAGGGCCTCTCTCCTGATGACTGGCCCGGACACGCACGAGCTCTCATTCTTCAAATATGCTGTTACTCACTAGTATAATCTTAATCCTCTTTCCTTCCTCCCATCCTTGCAAAAAACATTTCTATTACTAGAATTATAGCAAGGGCTAAGGCCCTGCTTGTTATCTGATGGTGAGCTAATGGATAAGTTAACACTCTTGCTGTAATCCTCTCTCCTTCTCCCCCTCCTACCATAGAATTAGCTCTGTATTCATCAGTGAAGATGGGGGCACTCTCTGTTCCTTTTTACCAGTACACTTTATTTAAATAATCTTTGGGCTACCAGTTTACATGTTATCAGTTTAACTTAACTTATTAATCAGTTCATATTTATTACCCGTAATCCCTGTTCTATGTAATGGTATTACAAAATAGTGATAGCGCTGTAAACCGATGTGATATGTATTTTTACATGAATGTTGGTATAAAAAAGTTCTAAATAGTAATTTGTCCCTCCTGATGTAGCACATCTGTGAAACACATACGTGTCGGAACTAAGCTACTTCAGCAATTTGTCTACCCTGTTCTACCACTTAAATAAAAGCTTTGGTGGTTTGGATGAATACATTCAATGTTCCCTTTTGTTACGTCTACACAGCAATATTTAAAAAGGGTTCCAGGGGTGAATCATGAAACTATAGACTGGTGAGCCTGACTTCAGTGCTGGGAAAAATAGTGGAAACTATTCTAAAGATCAGAATCAGAACATATAGAAAGACATTGTTTAATGGAACAGAGTCGGCATGGCTTTACCCAAGGGAAGTCTTGCCTCACAAATCTGCTTCACTTTTTTGAAGGGGTTAATAAACATGTGGATAAAGGTGAACCGGTAGATGTAGTGTATTTCGATTTTCAGGTGTTTGACAAAATCCATCATGAGAGACTTCTAATAAAACTAAAGTTAAGGGATAGGAGGCGATATCTTTTCGTGGATTACAAACTGGTTAAAAGACAGGAAACAGAGTAAGATTAAATGGTCAATATTCTCAGTGGAAAAGGGTAAACCGTGGAATACCTCAGGGATCTGTACTTGGACCGGTGCTTTTCAATATATTTATAAATGATCTGGAAAGGGATATTATGAGTGAGATCAAATTTGCAGATACAAAATTATTCAGAGTACTTAAATCTTATGCAGATTGTGATAAATTGCAGGAGGACCTTGCAAGACTGGAAGATTGGACATCCAAATGGCAGATGAAATTTAACATGGACAAGTGCAAGGTAATGCATATAGGGAAAAATAACCCTTGCTATAGTTACATGATGTTAGGTTCTGACTTTTTGGAATTCATTGCCTAACAAAATTAGAAACCAGAAAGATCCTAGGTTCTTTAAAAAAAACAAAACGCTGAACTTTTCTATTTAAACAAGCATTTAAAGATTGATATTATGTTTTAAGCTTTTGTATTATATGAAGTATGTTTAATTGTTTGTAATTTGATTCATTTTTATTAGTTATGAATGTTATATTGTACCCACCCTGAACATAAGGCAGGTTAAAAATGTTTTAAATAAGTAAACAAATATTAGGAGCTACCACCCAGGAAAAAGATCTAAGCATCAGAGGATAATACATTGAAATAGTTCAGTGTGCTGTTCTCTGAGTAGGGGGTTACTAGGGATGTGCCACAGGAATCTGTGCTTGGTCCAGTTCCTTTCAACATTTTTGTGAGTGACATGACATAAGGATTGTCTGGAAAGGTTTGACTTTTTGCTGCTGATATTCAAGTCTGTAACAGGGTGGACTGCTAGGAAAGTATGGAAATCAGCTAGTGAAGCTCAGGGAATGGTCTAAGGTCTAGCAGTTAAAATGTGTGCTAAAAAGTGCAGAGTAATGCATTTAGAATGCAAAAACCCAATTTTAAAATAAGCGCATGTCATGCACGCTTATGTAAGTGTACGCAGGAGAAGGAACAAACTTTTTATTGGCGCACTAAAGTATGCGCACACTTTGCAAAATATGCAGATATCTTGCATGCAGAGTCGTGTGCAAAACATGTCTCATACACTTGTCCATGCTTTAGCACTGCTCCACTTCCAGATCTGCAGGGACATACTACAGAAAATGCCTTGTTCCCAGTACGTACCAGGATCAGTCCAGAGAAGTGGGTTGTGCATCCCTATCAGCAGATGGAGTCTGAGAACAAAGCTTTGGGCACTGCCATATATACTAGAGTGCCACCTGCAGTCCCTCAGTATTTCTTTGACTCCAGCAGATGGCAGAAATGCACTGCTGCTGTTTTCTAGTTTGAATTTTTCAGTTTTTACTTAGAAGAATTTTTTTATTGACTTACGGTTGCTTCCTGAGGTGTTAGGCACCTTCCGTGGGCCATCCCTCAGTGGAAGCCGGGCATCTGGGGGATTGGATATCCCTGTCTGGGTCTCGTCTGCTCCGAAGAAAGTCCGCAAACCGGTAACTTGGGAGTGGGAAGCTCCTGATGCCAGTCTTGAAGGTAGGCAGAGTAATGGCTAAACTATATCCCCAATCGGATGTCTTGGACCTTTTGAAGATCCCTAAGGTGGATGCTGCAGTCTCAGCGGTCACTAAGAAGACCACTATCCCGGTCGCTGGGGCAGCTGCCCTTAAAGACATGCAGGACCGGAAGCTGGAGATCCAGTTGAAATGGGCGTTTGAGGTAGCGGCGCTGAGTCTTCAAGCTGCGATCTGCACCAGTTTGATGCAGAGAGCATGTCTGTGTTGGATCCAGGAGATGGCGGCCAGTTCCGGCTCTAGCAGCGGAGGAGCATTACAGTCCGCTCGGTTGGAAGCAAGTATCACCTATGTGAAGGATGCCCTGTATGATCTGGTGAGGACCTTGGCGAGAGGTATGATCACCATGGTGTCAGCGCGACTGCTCCTCTGGCTGAGGAATTGGGCGGCGGATTTGTCCTCTAAATCCCAGCTGTGCAACTTGCCCTTTAAGGGCAAGCTTTTATTTGGAGAGGAACTGCATCAGTTGGTAAAATTTCTGGCGGAGTCCAAGGGCAATAGGTTGCCAGAAGACAGGAAATCGTCCAAGAAGGCCTTCCCTCCTAGAATTTTGTTTCTGGGACACTCGTCGCTACAGGTCTAGCAGATACACGACACCATCTGCTTCTAAGCCAGCTGTGAGGCACCAGCAGTCCTTTCACGGGGGTCGCCAACCTGGGAGAGGGGAGCACCAAATCCTCCCAATGAAGCCACGAGCACCCATTCCGTCGTCGAAGCTGTCGGAAGCAGATTATCCAACTTTTACATGGATGGGCAAGGATTACCTCAGACTGGGTTTTAGAAGTCATCAGAGAGTGGTACGCCTTGGAATTCTCCTGGCCGGTCCTAGAGGTGTATGTGGAATCCAGAGTGACCTCACGCAGCAAACACGAGGTGGTCTGGGGGACCTTGCAACAACTTCTCGACCTCAAGGCGATTGTCCAGGTCCTGGAGATGGAGCAAGGATGGGGCCGTTACTCGGTTTACTTTGGGTCGAAATGTGCCCTCCTTTTTTGGAACCACAATCTCGATCTACAGAAAGTGAACCGTTGTCTCCGGATTCCTCGTTTTCGGATGGAAACATTGCGGACTGTGATGGCGGAGGTTCGGACAGGGGAATTTCTAGCGTCCCTGGATCTCACCGAAGCATATCTTCATATCCCTATCAGGTCCAGTCACCAGAAATTTCTATCTTTCAAGGTATTGGGACAATACTTCCAATTTCAAGCCCTTCCTTTTGGCCTCGCGATGGCTCCTCAAACGTTCACAAACAATGGTGGTAGTGGCAGCCTTCCTTCGCAAGGAAGGTATATTGGTCCACCCGTACTTGGACGACTGGTTGATTCACGCAAAATCGCGGGAGTAGTGCGAGAGATCGGTGCGCATGGTGGTGATCATGTTGCAGTCCCTGGGCTGGGTGATCAATGTGCAGAAGAGCCATTTGGAACCCACCCAGGTGTTGACTTATCTCGGAGCCTGATTCGATACCATACAGGGGGCGGTGTTTCTGTCAGATCGAATAACGAAATTGCAAGACCAGATTCACTTGCTCTTTCGGATGTGCACACACACAGTATGGCATCATCTTCAAGTCCTGGGATCCATGGCGTTCACTCACCTTCGCCTTTTGCAACGGGCACTCCTGTCTCGGTGGAGCCCAGTGTCAGAGCAGTTTCATCTCCCAATGCCACTACTTCAGGATTCCCGGGGCAGTCTGTTGTGGTGGCTATTGCACGACAGTCTCGAATGGGGGGTGAATTTTGACACCCCCCCCCCCGAATTGGCTGATAATCTACCAATGCCAGTCTTTGCAGTTGGGGAGCAGTCTATGCAGAAAGGTCTGCTCAGGGTCAGTGGTCAGACACTGAGGGCTCGTGGTCCATCAATTGTCTCGAAACGAGAGCGGTGCATCTAGCCTTGCAAGCCTTTCTCCCCTGGATTCAGGGCAAGATGTTACAAGTCTTCTCCGACAATGCGACGACTGTGTACATCAACCGGCAAGGCGGGACACGAAGTCCCGCTGTGGCACTAGAAGCATGACTTCTGTTCGCCTGGGTGGAAAGTCATCTCGGGGGTATTGCCACCTCGCATGTCGCAGGGTGGAGAATGTTCAAGCCGATTTTCCTCAGCAGGCAACAACTCAATCCCGGAGAGTGGGAACTGTCCTCAGACACGTGGAACCGCATTTGCCTCAGTTGGACCTAATGGCAACGCGGACGAATGCCAAGATGGAGCGTTTCCTCAGTCAACGAAAAGAGCAGGGTTCAGTGGGCATAGATGCCTTCGTGTGTCCCTGGCCCATAGGAATTCTATTGTATGCCTTTCCTCCCTGGCCGCTCATAGGTCGGCTGCTACATCTAGGCTGGGTGATCCTCGTGGCACCAGAGTGGCCACGTCTACCATGGTTTGCGGATCTCGTGCGGCTAGCTCTTGAAGGCCCCTTGCAGCTGGCTCATCTACCATGTCTGCTTTGACAGGAGCCCATATTTTCAGATTGGGAGGATTACTTCTCTCTTTCGCGGCTTGGCTTTTGAGAGGAGACATTTTACACTTGAGGGGCTATTCTGAGCAGGTCATTTCCACCCTTCAAGCAGGACGACCGGCCACCTCTATGGCTCATGTGCATGTATGGAAGCTTTTTGAGGGATGGTGTAGTCAATAGGCCTGCAACCCTCTCGGTTGAGATTCCTCGAAGTCTCGATTTTCATCAGGGGCTTAGTAAGGGACTGGCATTCAATTCCCTGTGGGTACAGCTGGCAGCTCTGGGTGCCTTGCAGAGATGGGTCAATGGTTGTTCCTTGGCAGCGCACCTGGACATTACTCATTTTCTTAAAGGAGTTAAACATTTGCGTCCTCCCATCCGCCCAGTATGCCCGGATTGGAGCCTAAATTTAGTTCTCCAGGTATTGGGCGGTGCTCCTTTCGAACCTCTCAATGGATCCTCTCTGAAAGATCTGATCTTGAACACTGTTTCTGGTGGCTATCTATTTGGCTTGTCGAATTTCAGAGCTACAGGTGGTGTCGTGTCGGGATCCATTTCTACGTATCTCAGCTGATCGGGTGTCTTTGTGGACGGTCCTCATTTCACAACAATCAGACGGTGGAACTCCTTGGGTTTCCCCATTGGTCTCGAGACTCTCCTCAGGATAGAGACCTTCATCTCTTGGACGTGTGCCGGATCTTAATGCGCTATCTCGAGGTTACTAATGACTTTTGACATTCTGACCACTTGTTTGTCCTGTTCAGGGGCCTGAAAAAAGGAGACAAGGCGTCTAAAGCGACCCTTGCTCAGTGGATTAAGGAAGCCATTAGTTTGGCGTACATTGCCCGGGGACGGCAGATTCTATTGGGTCTTAGGGCTTACTCCACTCAAACCCAAACTGCTTCCGGGGCAGTGTCAGCTTTTGTCACCTCAGATCTGTAGGGCGGCAGTGTGGTCTTCTATTCACACTTTCACGAAGCATTATCGCTTGGACTTCAAGGCGTCTGAGTCGTCTTTCGAGGACCAGCCCAGTGTAAGGTGGCTTGGGTACATCCCACTTCTCTGGACTAAAACTGGTTCTTACCTGCTAATTTTCGTTCCTGTAGTGCCAAGGATCAGTCCAGAGGCCCACTCCTTATTTAAGATTCCAAAAGATTGTGTTGGCTACCGATGGCCGATTATTGTGGCCTGAAGCATTTCTTACAGCTCCTTTTTTTGGTAGAGCGGATTAATGGAGCAGTTATGCGCAGTTGAGTTAGTTACTTTTTGTCTAGATCAGAGGGGTAGTCTGGATTTTGATATTGGCTACCTCTTGCTCCTTAGTTCTATGTCGTCCTGTACCCAAGCCCAGGCTAATACTGAGGGACTGCAAGTGGCACTCTAGTATATAGGGCAGTGCCCAAAGCTTTGTTCTCTGACTCCATCTGCTGGTAGGGATGCACAACCCACTTCTCTGGACTGATCCTTGGTACTACAAGAATGAAAATTAGCAGGTAAGAACCAATTTTCTTTCTTTCTTGCCAGACAGCCCAATTTTACCACCAGGGACAGCCAGTGTTCCTGGTGGTGGCTGCCAAGGCAAACCTTTATTACATGGCAGGAAAGCACAGGAACCTGAGGTGTAACAAGCTGGTATGAACCTCCTTTAATCATGTGCATCCTACCCACATGGGGGTAACTAGAATGAGGCTAATGGTGTGGTGAGGGTCAGGCTGTGCATGGGGGGGGCTACTAGGAGTGCTATTTAGTGTGGAGCAGCTACTCCCATCTGAATGAGTAAACATATTAACATACCAGGACATTGCCAGCAACTATGCACTAATATCCATCATATTTTATCACCCTGTAGGTTGAGGACTTGAAAAAGAAGGCCAGAGCGCTGTGCCTGCGGGGGAGGCACTGAATGGACTGGCTGTATGCTTGGTGGTTTGGAACTGGATTTAAGAGATTCCTCATGGCAGCTTGGACTGGTTAACAAGCTCAGTCTGTCATCTGTCAAGTACCACATTACGTGGTCCCTCCTCTGCCACGTTTGGTCTCACCCTTCACCTTATACTAATCCTCCTTCACATCTGTCTGTGCCACCGGCTCCATTCTCCTGAAAGTATTTCAGAAATACACCCTGGAGCCTAGCTGTCATGCTTTCAGGATCTTTACTCCCACTCTAACATGGCTCACCCTTACTCCCAGGGCCAGCTATACTCCTCCTCTGCTCCAATGCCAATCAGCGTGTCCCCTTCATGGCATGCTCATCTACTGCGCACCTCACCTTCTCCCATGGACCGAGCTGCCCACCATGTGTCTCAACATTTTCCCTTGCCTAGCAGCTCTCCTGTCCCTCAGCTTTGAAATGTAGTGGCCAACCAAACTTTCTTGCACACACCAGGCCCAGACTGTTCCCAGTACTAGCTCTGCTCCCTGCTCTCCATAGGTGTGTGTGCACCCCATTCCCTCTCTTCTGAAGGACCAGAGGCAAGAACCGGACTCGGTGCTTCTTGATGACATCACTACTTGAACATGTATATATGCAGCTCAAAGGCTACTCCAGAGCCTTGGCTTTAGGTCCTCTACCTCTTGGTAGTGTTCATTGCTTCAGTTGTTCCTGCATTCTAGTTGTGTTCCTGCCTTTCTTCCAGTGTGCTGTCTCAGTGCTCCTGTGTTCCTCTGGCAGTCTGGTTTTGTCTTATTTGTGGTAAGTCTCTTCCTTCCTTGTCCTGCTTGTGGTCCTTCATTGGATACCTAGTTGACCTCTGCTATGGACCTGACACACAGCCTTCTGCCTGGACCGTGACTTTCTTGAATGCTCACCGGCTATTGTCTGGACCTGGCTCCGAGAGCCTCTGCCAGATTACTGGCCATCAGCCTTATCTGGATCTCACCTCTCAGCTGAGCCGCTCACCACTATTCTGTCTGGATCTTGTCTCTTAGCTGGGGCACTTGCCAAGAACCTCTGCCTTGATCTTGCTTCTCAGCTGGAGTGCCTGCCAAAAACCTCTACCTGGATCTCACCACGAGGAAGCCACCTACCTGCTTCCTTCTCTGGCCTGCAACTTCACCTCCATGACCGCTCTTCACAGAGGCCCGCACCTAAGACCAGCCGGCCTCTGCATCCAAGAGCTCAACCTAAGGGGAAGGGCTGGTATTGGCGAAACTCCATTTGGGCCCCTGCATCATCCAGCTTCACTGGCTGACGGTGGGGACCTGTAGGGCTTCTTCCCACAGGTAGCGCCAACTTTCCCTCAGCTCAAGGGTCCACTTTTTTCATATGTCCTATATAAATTTGTTGGCAAAGATCAATCAAAACATGCATGGAAGATGGAAGCACCATTATTAGTTCAAGACTGGATTAAAAAAAAATCACACCATTCAGAATTAAAATTTTGCAATACAATTAGAAATAGGGGTGTTAATATATCCCTCCAACGCCAGAGATGCAAACCAAAAAAAAAAAAATCCTGCTGGAGAGAAAAGTGTAATTAAAAGAACATCTCCCATTCAATGACTTTAGGGTGGATGGTATCCCTAGAGGTCTTAATAAAGCCATTGAATGGGAGACATTCTTTTACCTGTCTTTTTATTAATAATTTTATTTTGTTTAAATATCTACCAGAATTTATTGTTTTTATGATTCTATGAGTCAAAGTTGTTTCATATCATTCTTTGTATGCCTCCGTTGTGATGTTCCTTGCAAATGACTGTATACAAAATTTTTAAATAAATAATTGCACTTTTCTCTCCTGTAGGTATGGGGTGATACTAAGTAAGCTGCTTTATGGTGAACTTAAAGACATCAGCATTTCCCATTTGACTCGTAGTTGTAAATGATTCCATAATCTGGGCACTATGTAAGATCAGTTTTCAATACTGACCCCATATGATTGTAATTGCTGTCGGTTTATTGATGAACACACAAAGTTCATACAAATGTAAGTGAGCTATAGAAAAAAAAGAGCTCAGTTGCAATCGAGAATGTCGTTTTGTATGTAAAATGGCTGACGATTGTGAGTGTCCTTTGTAATAGTTGAGAGTTTTAAACATTTTCACAGTAAGTCTATAGCTAATTGCTATGCTCTATATGTTAGGGTCAGGAGGCATACAAAGAATGATATGAAACAACTTTGATAATTTTTTTTCACAAAGAATATGAGTTAAACATAGTAAACTCTTAGAGAACAGATCATACTCTTAGAGAACAGATCATACAAAGTTAAGATAAACAATAAGGAATCTCACCCCATCCAAGCCAAGATGGGGGTACCACAAGGATCATCACTCTCCCCCACCCTCTTCAACATCTACCTTCTCCCACTCTGTCATCTGCTTACTAACCTCAAACTCACCCATTTCCTATACGCAGATGACATACAAATTCTCATACCTATCACAGAGACCATACACAAAACCATGGATCATTGGAAAAAATGCCTCTCATCCATCAACGATCTTCTAACCAGCCTCAACCTCGTTCTAAACACCAATAAAACGGAAATCCTCATAATAGCACCAGATAAATCTGCCCCGCCAACATCCAGCAACCCTCCAGACGCCTCAGGATACTCCACAGCACCTCAAGTCAGAGATCTGGGAGTACTACTAGACAACAGACTCAGCCTCAACAAATTCATAAATAACACCACAAAAGAATGCTTCTTTAAATTACAAGTGCTGAAGAAACTAAAGCCCCTTCTACTCTATAGGGACTTCCGCACAGTACTCCAGGCCATCATTCTCACTAAATTAGATTACTGTAATTCACTCCTGCAAGGCCTTCCAGCATACACTACCAAACCACTCCAGATGGTACTGAATGCCACTGCAAGAATACTTACCAATGCCAAAAAAAGGGACCATATCACCCCGATCCTCCAGCATCTCCACTGGCTTCCCATCAAATATAGGATTCAGTTCAAGACCTGCATGATGATTCACAAGGCCCTTCACAACATCTCCCCACTCAACCTAACTTTCCAGCTTCAACTACACTCTTCTAACAAACCAACCAGAACGGCATACCAGAATAGAATGATCACACAACCTGCAAAATCTACCCTGAGAAAACGTGCTCTATCCACAGCGGGCCCGTCTCTCTGGAACTCACTACCACCAGACCTCCGTCTTGAACCATGCCACATTACTTTCAAGGCGAAACTCAAAACTTGGCTATTCCATCAAGCTTTCCCAGAGAGCTAATAGCAATAAGAACAAACATCCAGCCTTGCCTTGCAGCAATGTAATGTTCATCTTGCTTCAGTTACATGTACCAAGTTATTTCCTAAGTTTATTTCAGTTGTTTTAAATTAGATTGTACTTTATTATAGTTTATTCGATATGTTCCATGTTCCATGTATGTTCCATGTAAACCGCCTTCCCGGCGATAGTTTTCTCTGTTAATTGTGAACCGGAGTGATATGTATTGTATACAGGAACTTCCGGTATATAAAAACCTAAAAATAAATAAATAAATAAATAAATAAAAAGTATATGTTTCAAGATTTGACCAGTGGTTTATGGAATAAACTCTAGAATTAATGGACAACCATCTGTCAGGTTTGAACAAAACCTTGTTTTTGAGTTACTAAGTTGTCTTTAAATAGCTGAGATACATAAAGATAAAACGCTATCCTTATTTTACAGTATTCCTTGTAATGAAGTAAATATTTTCATGGTACTCCATGGTGAACAGCTTGAAAATGTAATGTTTTGTTGGGAAAACCATCAGCTTGAGCATTTCTCAATCTATACTGGGAGCGGGAGGGCGCTTTTCGCGCCCTCCCGCTCCCAGTACCGGCATCACCACCTCACCTTCCGTCTGCTGGGGCTCACGTGGCCCATTCGGGGCTAGAGCCCGCTCTCCACCATCAGAGAGCCGCGCAGAGGGAGAAACTAAACACCGGAACCCCTAACAAAAGGAGAGAGAGCGAAGGGAAGCCGCCGAACACCCGCGGTGAGTCAGCCGCGCCCCTTTGAGCGAAGCAGCCTATCAGAAGGCAGCTCAAAGGCCTTTAAATCCCAGCGTCTCACCTCGACGAGCCTTTTCGCGCCCTCCCAGTACCGGCATCACCACCTCACCTTCCGTCTGCTGGGGCTCACGTGGCCCATTCGGGGCTAGAGCCCGCTCTCCACCATCAGAGAGCCGCGCAGAGGGAGAAACTAAACACCGGAACCCCTAACAAAAGGAGAGAGAGCGAAGGGAAGCCGCCGAACACCCGCGGTGAGTCAGCCGCGCCCCTTTGAGCGAAGCAGCCTATCAGAAGGCAGCTCAAAGGCCTTTAAATCCCAGCGTCTCACCTCGACGAGCCTTTTCGCGCCCTCCCGCTCCCAGTACCGGCATCACCACCTCACCTTCCGTCTGCTGGGGCTCACGTGGCCCATTCGGGGCTAGAGCCCGCTCTCCACCATCAGAGAGCCGCGCAGAGGGAGAAACTAAACACCGGAACCCCTAACAAAAGGAGAGAGAGCGAAGGGAAGCCGCCGAACACCCGCGGTGAGTCAGCCGCGCCCCTTTGAGCGAAGCAGCCTATCAGAAGGCAGCTCAAAGGCCTTTAAATCACAGCGTCTAACGTCGGCCGGAAACGCGCTCAGACGTAGACAGGAAGTGCTTTCAAACTTAAATAGACTCGCAGTCCTCCGGCGTCGCGCGTCCGAAGGAGCGCGATCTAAGGGGCCTGCCCCTTAGAGCGCCCCTTGGAGCGTCCCAGAGCCAAGCGATAATTCACACCAATACCTCCAAAGCTCTTTCAAAAACCTTCCAGGTCAGAACGACGCCCCCAGTCGCAATCGGACACACACTATAGCCTTGTCATTAGAATGCTAAGTATATCTCTTACAAAGCCCAAACAATCACCTTTACCCTAATTTTGCACTCTTCACTGCAATCTCCAGCACGCATCTAAATCGTCCTCCAGCAAACACTCACCTACCTTCTCACAGCAATTCCACTCTTCCAATCCTCATCCAGCAGCCACTCTTCCAATCTTCATCCAGCAGCCACTCTTCCAATCCTCATCCAGCAGCCTCTCATCCAATCTTCATCCAGCAGCCTCTCATCCAATCTTCATCCAGCAGCCACTCTTCCAATCCTCATCCAGCAGCCTCTCATCCAATCCTCATCCAGCAGCCACTCTTCCAATCCTCATCCAGCAGCCTCTCTTCCAATCTTCATCCAGCAGCCACTCTTCCAATCCTCATCCAGCAGCCTCTCATCCAATCCTCATCCAGCAGCCACTCTTCCAATCTTCATCCAGCAGCCACTCTTCCAATCCTCATCCAGCAGCCACTCTTCCAATCCTCATCCAGCAGCCTCTCATCCAATCCTCATCCAGCAGCCACTCTTCCAATCCTCATCCAGCAGCCTCTCATCCAATCCTCATCCAGCAGCCACTCTTCCAATCCTCATCCAGCAGCCACTCTTCCAATCCTCATCCTCTCATCCTCATCTTCTCATCCAATCTCATCCAGCAGCCACTCTTCCAATCCTCATCCAGCAGCCTCTCATCCAATCTTCATCCAGCAGCCACTCTTCCAATCCTCATCCAGCAATCACTCCTCCATTCTTCATCCAGCAGACCACAATGTACATGGGCCTCCCAATTCCAATACTCCAGCACAGAACCTTTCTCACAGCAAAACACTCTTTGATCTCACGACCTCCCACCTACAAATCCCTTATCCCCATCATGATTTCCCCGTTTACCCAAACTTTAGGCCTAGCTCTCTTTTCTTTGATACTATTCAACGCACAATCACTCTCCAAGAAAACACTAATTCTCAACGACATTCTCTTGGACAAAAATCCTGACCTCTGCGCCATAACTGAAACATGGCTTAAACAAACGGATACCGCACTACTAAACCAACTTCCAACTCAAATCTATGATATCTTCTCTATCCCCAGAAAGAAAAAAAAAAAAAAAGGGGTGGAGGTATCCTCCTAGCAGCCAAAAAAGAGCTAAAAATCACTCAATTCCCAATCAACTCTCCATCAAAAATAGAAACAGGCCTATTCAAATCTGACAGTCTACAAATCCTGCTAATCTATGCTCCTCCAGGCCTTCTGGAATCCGATGCTTCACCCATCCTAGAATTAACAACAACTTACCTAAATCTGGAGCATCCCGCTATAATATTGGGAGATTTCAACTTACACGTCGACGACCCCATTCTCTCAACCAATTGCGAATCCTTCCTAACCGCCATGTCGGCCATAGGGTTCAAGCAGATCATAAATAAACCCACCCACAGAGCAGGTCACACCCTGGACCTCATATTCGTAAACTCTAGCATATCTCACTCAACTCCACCCAAATGCCAACCTGTTCCCTGGTCTGACCATACTTTAATATCTTCCGCCTTCTTGCTAGAACAAATAAACAAAAAACCTGTCCCACAACCTGAATTCATTTACAGGAAATCTTGCACATCCGAGGAATTACACAATCATCTTGGCCCAGAACTCCCTCTCATAGACATCTCATCACCCAACTCAGCCCTCCACTCTTGGTCCATGATAACAGAAACTGCAGCCAACAATCTCTGTCCTCTGGCAACAAAAAAACTCGAACACAACTCCTCCAAAAGACAACCTTGGTTTAAAGAAGAACTTCAAAAACTGAAACACTACCTCCGACAGAAGGAAAGCAAATGGCGAAAAACACCAACACAGACATCCCTCTCTGCTTACAAACTCGCACTCCACCAATACAAAAGCGCTACATTAAAAACAAAAAGGGACTTCTTTGCACAGAAGATCCACCATATTATCTTTGACTCCAAAGCCCTCTTTGCCTATGTATCTAATTTAACGCAAACCATGACTCCTGACATCCCTGCCAACCTAGCACAAGAAAAAGCAGAGGAGTTGGCCCTCTTCTTTAGCAACAAGATCTCCAACCTAATAACACAGCTGAGAACCAACACTTCAACACCACCCAACACATACTTCCACCACAACAAAGACATTACTCTACAATCCTTCGAACCCATCACTAATTCTGAAATACTGTCTACACTGAAGAAAATGAAACCTTCATCTCACCCTTTAGACCACATCCCATCCAAACTTCTCCTGCTAATACCAGACACAATCTCCAATGCTCTGACAGACATTATTAACTGTTCTCTAGCACAAGGAATCTACCCGGACAACCTGAAAATTGCATCCATCAAACCGCTCTTAAAAAAACCCAACTTAAATCCTAATGATCCTACCAATTTCCGTCCTATATCCAATCTCCCTTTCATAGCTAAGGTAATGGAAAAATTAGTTAACTCCAGACTCTCCGACTACCTCGAAGAACATAAAATTCTGTTCCCATCTCAATATGGCTTCAGAAAAGCTTTAAGCACCGAATCACTACTAATTTCACTGACCGACTACCTCATCATGGGCCTGGACAAAGGTCACACTTATTTACTGATCCTCCTGGACCTCTCAGCCGCCTTTGACACGGTTAACCACTCCACCCTACTAATCCAATTAGCAAACATCGGAATAACAGGAACAGCACTATCATGGTTCAAATCGTTCTTAGGGAACAGAAAATACAAAGTCAAAATTCACAACAAAGAATCTCAACACTACTCTTCATCTACGGGAGTTCCACAGGGCTCCTCCCTTTCACCAACGCTCTTCAATATCTACCTGCTCCCTCTTTGCCAACTGCTAACCAACTTAAACCTTAAACACTTTCTGTATGCAGATGACGTCCAGATAGTCATCCCCGTCAAGGAATCATACACCAAAACTCTAGAATTCTGGGAAACTTGTCTTCAAAAAATTGATGGACTCCTCTCAAATCTTAATCTAATACTAAACTCTTCAAAAAGCGAACTCCTCCTAATTTCATCTGAAAACAGTAACATCGACACAAATCCTCCACCCAATTTACAAACTCCACAAGTAAGAAACTTGGGAGCTATCATGGATAACAGGTTAAACCTAAAAGCATTCATAAATCAAACTACTAAGGACTGCTTCTATAAAATCCAAGTCTTAAAAAGAATAAGACCACTCTTCCATTTTCATGATTACAGAACTATTCTACAATCAATAATTTTTTCGAAACTAGATTACTGCAACTCTTTGCTATTAGGTCTTCCATCATCTCACACCAAACCCCTTCAGATGGTCCAAAACACGGCTGCTAGAATATTAACTAACACACGGAGAAGAGACCACATATCACCAATCCTCAAAGATCTGCACTGGCTGCCAATTCATTACAGAATCATATATAAGTCCATAACCATTATTTACAAAGCTATACATCAACACTCTCAGCTCACCCTTCAAATTCCTCTCAAAAAATTCACGTCCAAAAGACCAATCAGAGAGTCCTATAGAGAAACCCTACAAGTACCACCCTCCAAATCCATGAGGCACATAACCGCCAGAGACAGGGCTTTCTCCACTGCAGGACCAACATTGTGGAACTCCATCCCACCAGATTTGCGACAGGAACCCTGCCTTCCTACATTTAGGAAAAGACTTAAAACGTGGCTATTCACGAAAGCCTTTCCTGAACTAAACTAAACCTATTCCATTATTACCTATTCGCTCAGACTTTGCCTTAATCATAGTAATTAATATCCCTACCTCATAAGGGCAATTCTTCAACGCTATAAGCACATTGACTGGCATATATGTTATATATATTTAAACCCCTGCTTCTTTTCTCTGATCCAAGTTATATTACTCCCTTGTTTTATTGTAACTGCATTCCTTAGCCTTCTCTTGTTTAACGTTTTTTACTACTATTACTATTATTTTATTATTATTATTACTTAGATCAATGTTATTTATTGCCTTTTGTTCCCTATCTACTTGTTAATTGTAAACCGACATGATGCGATATTTATCGCGAATGCCGGTATAGAAAAACTTAAAATAAATAAATAAATAAATAAATAACTGTTATCCCAGCAGTAAACATGCCCCCGATGAAGCAGAGGGTGGTGAAACAGAGGTGGCTGTAGAGGCTGGAACTGATATCCAGCTGAAAGCACAATAAAAGATTCAGCCGAGATTACACTAAGCAAGCAAGGCATAGTATTCAGACTAAGCCTCAAGTGGAGATTGATACTCAGAATTATGTCAGAAACTGTGACTATTTATAACGGCATGCTCAAGTGCAATATAACTTGGATTAATGTAATCATTTTATATCCCATCATTCCAATAGTTCACAGCAGTTTACAAAATCAACATTCATATTCTAGGTTAAAACAACATTTAAATATGTTAATTAGGTGCAGACGCCTCAAAACGCGGCTCTATGCGCGCGCACGCGTTCCCCCGATGGGGGGAGGAGTCCCCGGCGGCGTCTCCACGAGGAGACGCCGCTGCCATGCGGCCCTGGAGGCCAGGAACCCGGCGGTTCGCGGCGCGGCAGAGGAAGGTAGGTGCCCGGTCACTACCCTAGTGACCGGGATCGTAACACGACCTCTCCTGCCTCCAGCTGCTCGCGAAGATGGACTTCTGCACGGCCGCTGAAGACGTGACGTCCATCTTCGCGAGCAGCTGGAGGATTGCCCGTCCTCTCCCCTCTCTCTCTTGCAATTTTTTTTTTCGCTTTTTTTTTGCTTCGGGAGGAGGGGAGAGGACGGGGGCTGCCCCGGAGACCAGCATCCATGGACGCGGCCAGGGCAGGTGAGCGGGGGCTGGGGGAAAGCTTGCCGCCTACCCTTACCCCTGCCTCTAACGCAGGGGGTAAGGGTAGGCGGTAAGTTAGCAGGTTAAACGCGCGGCAAAACGGCAGGGAAAAATAGCGATAGTCGGGGCGCGGGTTACTGGATGCTAGGGAATAGCTAATTCGCTCGTTTGCATGCAATAAACATGCCGCGGGCGGAAGGGGTTGCCCGGGGATTTTAGGACGCGGTAAGGGTAGGTTAAACGGGGTTGTGGATCGCAGGAAGGGATAACGCGGCCGGAAAGTGAGTAGAACGCGGGTTAGGAGCGGGGTAAACGCGGCCGCACTTTACTGGATAGATCTGTTTGATGGTCTGGGAAATTAAGTATGCAGGTAACTTGTTTGCCATGGCAGATGCCTCCCCCTGATGCTAACATTAGGGGGGTAACTTGTATGCCACGGCAGATGCCTCCCCCTGATGTTAACAGGGAGTAACTTGTATGCCACGGCAGATGCCACCCCCTGATGCTACTATTATGGGGGTAACTTGTATGCCACAGCAGATGCCACCCCCTGATGCTACTATTATGGGGGTAACTTGTATGCCACAGCAGATGCCACCCCCTGCTGCTACTATTATGGGGGTAACTTGTATGCCACGGCAGATGCCACCCCCTGATGCTGCCATTAGGGGGGTAACTTGTATGCCACGACAGATGCCACCCCCTGATGTTAACAGGGAGTAACTTGTATGCCACGGCAGATGCCACCCCCTGATGCTACCATTAGGGGGGTAACTTGTATACCACCGCAGATGCCACCCTCTGATGCTACCATTATGGGGGTAACTTGTATGCCACGGCAGATGCCACCCCCTGATGCTACCATTATGGGGGTAACTTGTATGCCACGGCAGATGCCACTCTCTGATGCTAACATTAGGGGGGTAACTTGTATGCCTCGGCAGATGTCACCCCCTGATGCTACCATTATGGGGGTAACTTGTATGCCATCGCAGATGCCACACCCTGATGCTAACATTAGGGGGGTAACTTGTATGCCACGGCAGATGTCACCCCCTGATGCTACTATTATGGGGGTAACTAATACACCACGGCAGATGCCACCCCCTGATGCTACTATTATGGGGGTAACTTGTATGCCACCGCAGATGCCACCCCCTGATGCTACCATTATGGGGGTAACTTGTATGCCACGGCAGATGCCACCCCCTGATGCTACTATTATGGGGGTAACTTGTATGCCACGACAGATGCCACCCCTGATGCTACCATTATGGGGGTAACTAGTACACCACGGCAGATGCCACCCCCTGATGCTACTATTATGGGGGTAACTTGTATGCCATCGCAGATGCCACCCCTGATGCTACCATTATGGGGGTAACTTGTATGCCACGGCAGATGCCACCCCCTGATGCTACTATTATGGGGGTAACTTGTACGCCACGGCAGATGCCACCCCTGATGCTACCATTATGGGGGTAACTAGTACACCACGGCAGATTCCACCCCCTGATGCTACTATTATGGGGGTAACTTGTATGCCACGACAGATGTCACCCCCTGATGCTAACATTATGGGGGTAACTTGTATGCCATCGCAGATGCACCCCCTGATGCTACCATTATGGGGGTAACTTGTATGCCACCACAGATGCCACCCCTGATGCTAACATTATGGGGGTAACTTGTATGCCACCACAGATGCCACCCCCTGATGCTAACATTATGGGGGTAACTTGTATGCCACGGCAGATGCACCCCCTGATGCTACCATTATGGGGGTAACTTGTATGCCACGGCAGATGCACCCCCTGATGCTAACATTATGGGGGTAACTTGTATGCCACGGCAGATGCCACCCACTGATGCTACTATTATGGGGGTAACTTGTATGCCACGGCAGATGCCACCCCCTGATGCTAACATTATTGGGGTAACTTGTATGCCACGGCAGATGCCACCCACTGATGCTACTATTATGGGGGTAACTTGTATGCCACGGCAGATGCCACCCCCTGATGCTACTATTATGGGGGTAACTTGTATGCCACGGCAGATGCCACTCCCTGATGCTACTATTATGGGGGTAACTTGTATGCCACGGCAGATGCCACCCCCTGATGCTACTATTATGGGGGTAACTTGTATGCCACGGCAGATGCCACCCCTGATGCTAACATTATGGGGTAACTTGTATGCCACGGCAGATGCACCCCCTGATGCTACTATTATGGGGGTAACTTGTATGCCACGGCAGATGCCACCCCCTGATGCTACTATTATGGGGGTAACTTGTATGCCACGGCAGATGCCACCCCCTGATGCTACTATTATGGGGGTAACTTGTATGCCACGGCAGATGCCACCCCCTGATGCTACCATTATGGGGGAGACCTGTATGGTGCAGCTGATGCTACCATAAGCTTGCTGGGCAGACTGGATGGACTGTTTGGTCCTTTTCTGCCATCATTTCTATGTTACCGAAGAATGTGAGAAATAGAGTAAGAACAGTGAAAGGGTTACAAGAGGTTTCTACTCTTACAAATGCACGCTAAAATCTAAGTAAAAACCAGTGCCATGATTAGCATGGGAGCATGAAAATCCCATGTAAAAGTCAGCATTCGCTATTCCCCAGCAATGCAGTGAGGGGCGTTAAAGGGCAGACAGTTTAAAACACATTCTCTTAACACTGGGAATTTAACTCCTGGGTCAGAGGGGAAGGAAACTTAAGTCACATTCTGGTTGCCGTATTATACTATTGCTGTGCCCAGTGTGGCAGTGTCTATCTGATTCTACTACACTGGGCCACCAATAGAATAAGTTTGGCCACCAGAAATATGAATGTACTCCACCTTGGACTCGGGAGTTTAATTTCCAGTGATCTCCGGGAGGGCACCTACAGTTGAACAGGACACCGGCACTGCGTGTCCAACCTTGCCGCGCTGTTTAAATGCAGGTGCCCAATGCAGCGAGCTTACACTTAGTTCAGCTAAATGTCAGTGCCCTCTCCAAAGAGCAAATTCTTGCATCCAAGGCCCTTTTAGCAGCGTAAGTCAAGCAAAATGAAAGCATAAGCTCTCTGGGGTGGGCACTACAGCTTGCTTAATAAAGCATAAGCTCTCTGGGGTGGGCACTACAGCTTGCTTAACAAAGCATAAACTCTTCGGTTGGGGCACCTAAAACCAAATAGGATTCCAAAGACAGATAAACTGCATCAAAGGGCAGATTGTTAAACAGAAGGTGCCCATCCCAGAGAGCTTATATTTTGACTTTACTTGCCTGCCTTACCAAAATGGCATTGCATGTGAGACTAGTGCCGTGCATCCCAACTTGTGCACACATTCATTCATTCAATGCCATTTTGATAAAGGAATGGAAAGTAAAATAAAAGAATAAGCTCTATGGGGAAGGCACCTAAAGCTCGACGAGCAAAGCACAGGCTGTCTGGGTGGGCATCAATAGCTGAATGGTACACTTTTAGCACTACAGGAGCCCGTGCATTCCAGCTGTTCAGGAAAACAAAGAGAACCTGTGACTGGTGCCTGCCTCAGAGAGCTTACTTAGGAAAATTAACTCCTTGGTCTGAAGTGGAGGAAATTCACATTTCTGGTAGCAAATGTTCTCTATTGCTGTGCCCAGTTTGGCTCTTCTCCGCAGACCCCGGATGCTTGCAAGGCCATTTTGCCAAGTGAAATCAAAAGGGAACAGGCAACTACTGCCATTTGAGATGCAGAGAACCAGAGACTATAACTATAAAATGAACGCGCGTGCACCCATTTACACGCGTATGTGGGCGTGCAGCCAAGTATGCAGGAACCTTATATCGGCCGCAGAAACACAGGAGCTTCTTAGAAAATACACCTGATGCTACCACGATCCTAGTTTTTAGCATTTACAGGAGCATCTGCTAATCATGCATTTCCTTAGGAATTGTCGCCTTTCACACATGCAAGTGACCCCATTTTATAACATGCGTGCGTGAAGGAAATGACCAGTTTAACCAGTTAGTCCACCAGTTTGTCCAGTCTATCTCTAGGTCATGAACACCCCCCTGATTTCTGAACCTGCACTCCCATTAGTTTACTCAGGTCCCTCATGCCGTGCATATTTGGCTATAAATTGTTTTATTCAGACTTACGCTTGATAAATATCAGAAGTAAATATGCACAGGTAGGAGCCGTACATGCACTGTGCTTGCAGGATATAAATTCATACCTGTTGGCTCTGCCGTGGAACAACTCGGCTCTACCCTATTCTGCACCTTCATTGTGCGATCCAAGATATTCAGGCATCGGTACTTGCAAGCGAGTATTTATAAAATTGTCCAAGCCATGAATGAGCGCTATGTGCACGTGCATTGCTGACTCTCTCTCTGCATGTGCGGTGCTTTTAAAATCCACCTTAAAGTGCGCACTATTCAGCTGCAGGTGCCTTCTCTATTTATCTAAAAATCTTGTATTCCACAAACTTTCACACAAACAAGTGTTCAGTGTGGCCTTCCCTAGTGCGCTTAAACCTCTGATTTCCCTTGGCATGCCTTGCCCAGAAGGTCTCAGGTGTGATATCGTGCCCAAGTCAGGATGCCCAGCACCAATCTTGCATTAAAGATCATTTTGGCCACACTCCCTCCAGCTCCATATACTTTCCTCCTTACTCCTGTTCTAAAACATTTTTCGGACCCAAAAAGCACAAAGGAAGGCGATCTATAATAGCCGTCAGGATGAAAAGAAGAAAATAGATGCCTGTAGTCTAAAATAAAATCCTTTATTGAAGTGGAGACACAAGGGTAGCCCGACTCTGGCCGAGTTTCGCCGTTTCAAAACGGCTGCCTCAGGGGCTAAAACATAAATAAAAACTTTAAGAATAAGAATATATTAAAAGTGACTTCATAAATAAATAAATGTGACATCATAAATAAATAAAATATCAATGAAAAAACTCATGGTGACATATAGAGGGTAAACGAACTCAGATACTTGGTGTATTTGTAAGATACCTAATCAATTAATAAAAAACATAATTATAATTTCAGCCTCACGGTTTAGGTAAATAATTAATGAATAAATGCCTAACCAAATTATTAATAAAAAGTGTCAATATTACCTTACATCAATCTTCTTTAAGTTCATTGGTTGTGTACAAACTTAAGGATAAAAGATGATCATATAGGGCAATGTATGATCTCTTATTTTGTTCCGTCTGTGGGGATGCAGAAATAGATGGCAAAGTAACATACAAAGTAAAAAACTATGAATGATCCATAATCTCAATACTATAAAAGATACTTGCACATATCCATAACACTCTATTAATTAATTTAATAAACTCACTTATGATTAAATTAGTTATCAAAATTATTAATTGATTGCACTCAAAAAATCGTATTGTGTATATGTGGCTGTATATAACATGTGAAGTATAAAACTATTCAATGATGAAAATCGTAAAAAATAAAAATGAATAATAGATAAAATAAATAAAAAAATAAAAATGATAATGATGATGATAAAAATGATATTATGTGTGTGCATGATTATTAAGCATTGTAAGGAAGTGTGTGATATATGTATTTGAAAAATCTAAAAATGATGAATTATAAAAAATATAAAAGTGTGTGCATATGAATATCATGATTCTGTGAGTGAAAAGAATAAATTATGTGCACAAAATTTACTCATAAAGAGACATGCAAAAGATACTGAGAACTACTGAGTAGATGTGACACATATGTTCTAATGATGATACAAATCTAAATCAAAAATAGAAGCCTTATAACCTTTGACTCAATTCCACAAAATGAAGGGAATGTGATTCTGGCAAGCAACAATTAAACTTCTCAAATAAGAAATCACTTCATCAAATGTGCCGGCGTTTTTTGTGAACATATCAATTTACATGGCTGGCCCGGGTGAATATGAAAATTTTTTTTTTAATATGTTAGTGTAATTAACAGGTACAGAACATGCAAAAATTGGTAAATGCTCTATTGTATTTATTTATTTATTTATTTATTTGCATTTCTTATATACCGGCATTCGCGATGGGAGTCGCATCATGCCGGTTTACAATTAACAGGGTGTGACAAAAGAAGAAATACTTAGAACATTAACATGTGATAGAAGAGGAAATAGCAGTTACAATAAAACAGGGACATAATGCAACTTGGAATGTAAAGAAGGCGATAGAGAAAATTAACAATGAGGTAAAAGAAACAACAATGTAATAAACCTGCCAATTTAAAAGAGAAAGAGTATTATGGAGTTGTCGAATTTGTTGATTACACTTAGGGGAGGTCTTAGTTGCTTGGATTGAAAGAAAGTTCAATTGGTATCTGGAAAGGCTTTCATAAATAACCAAGTTTTTAGTCTTTTTCTAAATGTAGGAAGGCAGGGTTCCTGTCTCAGTTCTGGTGGGATGGAGTTCCACAGAGTAGGTCCTGCTGTAGAGAAAGCCCTGTCTCTAAGCGTCATATGGTGAAAGGTTTTGGCAGGAGGAACCTGTAGTGAATCTCTGTAGGACTCTCTAATAGGTCTGGTGGAGGTGTGTTTTTTAAATGGTATTTGGAGGTTAAGCGGAGAGAGTTGATGGAGTGCTTTGTAAATGGTGGTAATGGACTTGTATAAGATTCTATAGTGCACTGGCAGCCAATGTAAGTCTTTGAGAATCGGAGATATGTGGTCTCTTCTTCTTGTGTTTGTCAGAATTCTGGCCGCCGTGTTCTGAACCATCTGAAGAGGTTTCGTATGGGAAGATGGGAGACCTAATAGAATGGAATTGCAATAATCTAACTTAGAGAAGATTATTGATTGCAAGACTGTTCTGTAGTCGTGGAAATGGAAAAGTGGTTTAATTCTTTTTAAGACGTGCAGTTTATGAAAGCAGTCCTTCGTGGTTTGATTAATAAAAGATTTTAGATTTAGCCGATTATCAATGATGGCTCCTAGGTCTCTTACTTGTGAAGTTTGAAAGCCGGTTGGAGGATTTGAGGTGAGGTTACTGTTTTCGGGGGAAATTATGAGGAGTTCGGTTTTAGCGGAATTTAAGATTAGATTTAGACTGGAGAGGAGGTTGTCAATATTATGTAGGCAGTTTTCCCAGAATTTAATAGTTTTAGTGAGGGATTCTTTGATGGGGATGATAATCTGGACGTCATCTGCGTATAGAAAGTATTTGAGGTTCAGATTTGTTAAAAGTTGACATAGGGGTAGGAGGTAAATGTTAAAGAGCATGGGGGAAAGAGAGGAGCCCTGTGGAACTCCTAGCGTGGAAGGATAAAACTGTGATTCTTTGTTATGTATTTTGACTTTTATCCTCTGTTTTCCAAGAATGACTTGAACCATGTAAGTGCTGAGCCTGTTATTCCGATGTTCGCTAGTTGATTTAGGAGAAGGGCGTGATTCACGGTATCAAAGGCGGCCGATAGGTCGAGGAGTATCAGCAAGTAGGCGTGACCTTTATCGATGCCCATGATGAGGTAATCTGTGTGTTCAAAAATCGTGCCGACGTTTTTATGAACATACCAATTTCCATCGTTAGCCCGGGTGAATTTGAAAAAAATTTAAAAAAATTTTTTTTCAAATTCACCCGGGCTAACGATATACACATATACACATATACGATACACATAAAAATTTAAAAATTTTTTTTTTTCAAATTCACATTACTGCAATAATTACTCCCACCGGCAACTCCTTGTAATCTCTATATGTTTCTCCTAAAATACAACACCATTCTACAAATAGAATTCAAGATTGACTCACCTTACTACTATTGTTTGAAAAGACCTAGTTATTTATACTTACCTTTTATATAACTGCCCAAGTTAGGCTTGTTTAATTTGTATTATATGTTTCTATCATACATTGAATTATTTGGATACATGTTTTGTTCTATGGTCTTTAGAATGTAAAGCCTGTTGCTGAATTATTGCTTATTGTAAACCGAGGTGATGTTCTTAACGTGCCGCGGTATATAAAACATTTCTAAAATAAATAAAATAAAATAAACATTTTAGTGAACATTTTTCACCTCTGTTTGATTTGCATCCCATTAGCTTACCGCATCCCACAGGGACCCTGTTTGGAATGAGCACATTAAGTAAAACCTGTGCTATAAATGTATCTCCAATTATAGTGCGGGTTTCATTACATCTGAAAGGTCCCCATTCCTAGGTCCTGCACTGGCCTCAGCACCCACTGTCAGAGGAATCCTAGAATCAGGACTTAAGAGTCTCACTAACGGTGGCAGAGATATCACCTTGGGTAAAGGCTTCTGAATCAGTCCCTCGTTACTACAGAAAGCTGAAGTCTTCCAGAGCAGGTGCAAAGTGGTAGAAAATACAACGGGAGTTGATGGCCGAACTCGCATCCTTCCCTACCTCTTTTTACCAACAGTCTTGGGTGCCCCAAAAGAAAACCCATGAAGAATGCCAGGAACAGCCCTAGAGCTCGGGTCAGGCCCATTCAGCACAGGAATTTGGGGCTACGGTGGCTGCGTAGGACAGGGGTGCAGATCCTACAGGGGCAGAAAGGGCACACGACAGGGACAGCCCGGGATTGCCTCAGCAGAGCTTGATGTCTCTGTCTCCTCATGCTCTCCCCCTCAAGTTTGGGTTTTTATAGTCCTGTAAAGATGGTAACTCAGTTTTATAACTTGATTGTTTTCCTCTTAACTAACTGGAGTTCTGGCAGAGGCACAGGATTTCCTTTCCTGTTAGCACATTGTATGTAAAATAAACAAATAAAGCTCAGCAAACAAAGCTGCAGGTGACATTATTTCCCACTAGATAAAGTTAATGGCATTTGTAAATAATTGAGAGCTTCCCTCCCTTCATCAGAAGAGCACACAAGGAGTGAAGGAGGAAGTGACCTGAAAGTTCAGTCAAGGTACAATGAGGATGTGGAAGTGTCTGTTTACAAAGCTGCAATACTGTAATCCAGCCTGAGAAATCATAAGATCCTCCTGCACACGGCCACTGAAAGGGATAACAGGTTTTCCAAGATATTCACTCTCAGAGGTGGTCCCAAGGAAGAACCTCTTTCCCTACCAAGTTCTTAAAACTTAATAGGGCCCAGAACCTACTTAGTGTCTTGGAGAGAGGGAGGGGAAACAGGAATAAATTAATAGGGATGTACATTCGTTTCATTCGTTTAATTTGTTTCATATGTTTCCCATTACATGTCAATTAGATGTGCATTTGTTTCATCTGTTTCATATTACATGATTGTATAGGAAACGTATGAAAGAGATGAAACGAATGCACATCCCTATAAATTAATGTTATTAGATCTAAAACAATTAGCAGTTAGTTTCACTGAAAACAAACACGATGCATTTCTAAACATTAAAAAAGAACAGTTTGGAGGCAGAAAGGAGACGCTATTACCTGCAGCAGAGGGACCCGGGGGTAAGCGCTGCCTGCTCCTACGGTAAAGATCTACCCCGCTGATTCCTTGATTGAGGGGCGTGGCCTGAGCCCGGAAACGGACTATAAATTCAAGCCATAAGCGGCGCGCAGCAGAGCCGGCGCGCTGCTAAAGCCGCGCCGGCTCTGCTGCGTGTTTAAGGGGCGCGCGGCTAAGCACGTAGGGCTTAGCCGGGCTTCGCCGGGATTTGCTGTGTTTGCCTGGAAATTGTTTGATTAAAGATTTACCTCAGGTAGGATTGTTAAATGTTTAATATGGTGTGTCTCCTTTAAAAAAGCCTCCAACAAGTGATTCTCTTTTTTGTTATATGCCTTGTTCCATTCTGCTCAGTATAAGTCCTGGTTAAGTTATTTTTCCTTTCAGTATTCTGATATAAATATGCCAGACACCAAACGGAAGGCCAAGTTAAGGCCTCCAGCTGGAGTGACTATGGCAGATTCCGGACAGAGAACTGTAACAGAATGGATAGACTCTAGAAGAGCCAGTCTAGGCCTGGCTCTTCTTTCACACACATTGTTCAACGCGCAATCCATATCCAAAAAAACCACATTACTCAATGACTTCTTATCTGATTCTAAACCTGATATATGCGCTGTAACAGAAACCTGGTTAAAACCCACCGACATTACCCTAATCAACCAGCTGCCCATCCAGAACTAGGATATACTATCCATACCCAGACATAAAAAAAGAGGAGGAGGCCTTCTACTAGCCGCCAAGAAACCACTAGGCCTAACACTGCAGACATCCAATGCCATAGCAAACATAGAATTCGCGCTATTCAACTCTAAACATCTGACTATTGCACTAATCTACGCTCCCCCCGGAAGTCTTGAATCAAACCCTTCCCCAATTATAGAGCTAACAGCAAAACACCTGAACTCCGGAAAACCAACCATCTTGATGGGAGACTTCAACCTCCATGTGGATGTCCAACCTCAATCCTCCAACTGTAAAACTCTTCTCTCCTCCCTCAACCATATGGGCTTCAGACAAATAGTAAAAGATCCCACCCACAAAGCAGGTCACACCCTAGACCTTATCTTCATAAACGAAGGCTTTTCATCGCACACCACTCCTACATGTTCCACGGTACCTTGGTCTGATCACAGCATCATCACATCCATGTTAGAGATGGCGGAGCCACCCTCTCATACAACCCAAACAATCTCCATTTCGGTTAGAAAACAGTGCTCAGGAGATCACCTCAGCAAACACCTGACCAAGGAGCTAATGAATCTAGACCTTACGGACACCAACTCAGCTACAGCATCATGGCTCAACATCACCAACAAGGTCGCTGATCAAGTGTGTCCCAAGAAAACAAAGTCCATCAACCCAGATAAAGACAACAGGAAACCTTGGTTCACTACAGAGCTGAAAGCACGCAAACACGAGCTTAGAGGCAAAGAAAACCAATGGCGAAAAAACCCAACTAAAACATCCCTTCTCAACTACAAATCATGTCTCAACACATACAGAAACGAAATCAACATAACCAAGAAAGAGTTCTTCTCCAAAAAAATACACCACTTCTCATTTGATTCAAGAGCCCTCTTCGCCTATGTCTCAGCCCTTACCAAACCTCCTGGACCGTGCATCCCCGATGACCAAGCTCTTAAAAAAGCCAATGAACTAGCCAACTACTTTGACAACAAAATTACCTCACTCGTTGCCCCTCTCAAAGCGACATTCCCGCACACAAGCGCCTCCAGCAACCACAGCTCCCAAACATCTATAGCACCCGTTCTTCAACCCAACACTTACACAGCTGAACTTACATCTCTCGAACCCACCTCCACATTGGAAATATCAAACATTCTGAAGAAGATAAAACCGTCTTCTCACCCCCTAGACCATATCCCATCAAACCTGCTGAGTTCCATCCCTGACATCGTGGCCAAACCACTTGTAGACATTATCAACCTCTCTCTCACCCAAGGCCAAGTTCCCAACCAACTCAAGTCTGCAATGCTTAAACCTCTCCTCAAAAAACCCAACCTTCCCACCACAGATCCTGCAAACTACAGACCTATAGCAAACCTTCCTATGTTAGCTAAAATTATGGAGAAAGTGGTCAACCGACAACTCTCTGAATTCCTTGATGACAACAATATCCTTACCAATAACCAATACGGATTCCGGAAGAAAAAGAACACAGAATCACTATTAGCCACTCTAGCTGACACCATTATCTTCAATCTTGAGAAAGGCCAACCTTGCCTTCTCGCACTCTTGGATCTGTCAGCAGCGTTCGACACCGTGAATCATTCTGGCTTACTACAACGACTCACAGACATCGGCATCACAGGAGCAGCGTACAACTGGTTTAAATCCTTCCTAGAGAACAGAACATACAGAGTCAAAATAAACAACAAGGAATCCCACCCCATCCAAGCCAAAATGGGGGTACCACAAGGATCCTCATTCTCCCCCACCCTTTTCAACATCTATCTTCTCCCACTCTGTCACCTCCTCACTAACCTCAAACTTACCCATTTCCTATATGCGGATGACATACAAATTATCATCCCCATAACGGACACCTTACAGAAGACCATGGCCTACTGGAATAAATGCCTCTCAACCATCAACGAGCTTCTAATCAGCCTCAACCTGGTTCTAAATACCAATAAAACGGAAATCCTTATAATAGCACCGGAAAAATCTACCCTGCCTACCTCCAGCAACTCTCCAGACACCTCAGGATACACCACCTCACCGCAAGTCAGAGATCTGGGTGTAATTCTAGACGACAGACTCAGCCTCAATAAATTCATTAACAACACCACCAAAGAATGCTTCTTTAAACTACAAGTTTTAAAGAAAATAAAGCCACTCCTACGCTACAGAGATTTCCGCACAGTACTCCAAGCCATCATTCTCCTGAAACTAGACTATTGCAATTCACTTCTGCTGGGACTCCCCGCATGCTCTACCAAACCCCTCCAGATGGTCCTAAATGCCACAGCAAGAATTCTCACCAACGCAAAAAAAAAAGACCACATCACCCCAATCCTCCAGCACCTCCACTGGCTTCCCATTAAATACAGGATACAGTTCAAAAGCAGCAGGATGATTCATAAGGCCCTTCATAACATATCCCCACTCAACTTAACCTTCAAGCTGCAACTTCATACTTCGAATAAGCCGACTAGAAGAGCATATCATAACAGACTGATTACCCAGCCAGCTAAATCCTCCCTGAGAAAACGCGCTCTATCAACTGCGGGCCCGTCTCTCTGGAATTCCCTACCACCAGACCTCCGCCTTGAGCCGTGCCACATTACCTTTAAGGCGAAACTCAAGACTTGGCTCTTCCTGCAAGCATTCCCAGAGAGCTAAGAACTAGAATATTTAACACCCCAGTCCTTTGATTTTAATGTATTGTTCTCTGCCTTATTTAGACAAGATTATCAATTGCCTTATTTATATGCTAAAAGTTGAACTCAGTTTTGTTCTTTTACTATTTATTTAGATTAAGTGTTCTGATTTGTTCCAAGATTTGTTCCATGTAAACTGCCCCCGGCAGTAGTTCTTACTGTTATCTGTAAACCGGAGTGATATGTATTGTATACAGGAACTCCCGGTATATAAAAACTATAAATAAATAAATAATAAATAAATTAAATACCCCTGTAGGACA